>NC_079171.1:237500-252500 GCF_947568905.1 Ostrea edulis | reverse complement strand
AATGTAAATAGAGTAAGAGAAGAAAGTATACATATTAAAAAAGTATGGCTGCATTTGTAATACCTCTGTGGAATTTTAACGCAAATATCCTGGCATAGATTGGTTTTTTCAGACAGTGACTCTGATACAGAAGATGTGAAGGATTATATGCTTTTATGTATGAACAAAGTTGTGGTCAACTACAGAAGAAAGACATCAGAAATGGAGAGAGAAAAAAAGATCTCAGTAAAAGAGATCAGCTTGTATTTCAGACATTCTTTTCTGTAAATTTTGACACTTTACCTGATTGTTACTACATGTGTATAAAAATCCATGTCGTTTTGAAAGAGAGAGTGAGTGATCGACTTGACAAGGAATTCACTTGACAAGGAACTGGTGTTTAACGAATAATGATGAAACCACAGTACCAATAATGATTCATCACACTTGTCAGAAAGGTCTCTTTTATATAGTTTATACTGACAAAATTTTGGTCTGGTTTCCAACATTGCAAACATACTTTGTAATATGGAATACATGTATATAGCTTTAAATCAATTTCATTTATTTATTTTTTTAGTGAAGGACCTTGATTATGAACCAGACCACTGCTCCGACAGTGATTCAGACTCTAATTGAAGGTAATTATCTCTTTAAAGTCATTTTCCCCTGTACTGCAGTACTCAGCAATTGAAACAAAACAATCTTATATACATATATTTACATTCATTGAATTTTTTCTCTTATATTTCTATTGAAATTGACATTGCTTTCATCTGGAGCAATGAAAGCATGTTTGTTGCAAACTTGTTGGATCCAGTTTTTTTGTACCACCTTTCTGTGTAATCATTACCAAATATGGGGCGTCATCAAGGTCAAAGGGTGCGTTGGCTGTTCTGTTTAACGTAACAAATGGGTCAATTATATGTTATATTAGTACTTCAATCTAGTTTATATTTGAAAACAATACAACAAAATATAAATATGAACAATAAAATGTCTTTCTTTGTTGCTTCATCGGGTGATGAAGGTAGCAATCATTGCACAAAAAGTTTACATAACCCGTTTACACGGGTTATGAATTTTTTTTTTGCAATGCTAGCTACCTTCATTACCCGATGAAACAACAAAGAAAGCATTTTATTGTGTAAATAACTTGTTAGCTCACCTGAACCGAAGGTTCAAGTGAGTTTTTCTGATCAACATTTGTCCGTTGTCTGTCATCGTTGTTGTCGTTGTTGTAAACTTTTCACAATTTTATCTTCTTCTCCAGAACCACTGGGCCAATTTCAACCAAACTTGGCCAAAAGCATCCTTCGGTGAAGGGCTTTCAAGTTTGTTCAAATGAAGGGCCATGTCCCTTTCAAAGGGGAGATAATCACAAAAATGCAAACATAGGGTGGGGTCATTTAAAAATCTTCTTCTCAAGAACCACTGGGCCAGAAGAGCTGAAATTTACCTGAAAGCTTCCTGACGTATTGCAGATTCAAGTTTGTTCAAATCATGGCCCTAGGGGTAGGATGGGGCCACAAGGGGGATCGTTTTACATACAAATATATAGGGAAAAACTTTAAAAAATCTTCTTCTCAAGAACCACTGAGCCAGAAAAGCTGATTTTTACATGAAAACTTTCTGACATAGTGCAGATTCAAGTTTGTTCAAATCATGGCCCCGGGGTGTAGGGTGGGGCCACAAGTGGGGGGGGGGTCAAAGTTTTACATACAAATATAGGGGAAATCTTTAAAAATCTTCTTCTCAAGAACCATTGGGCCAAAGAAGTTGACATTTACATGAAAGCTTTCTGACATAGTGTAGATTCAAGTTTGCAAAAATTGTGGCCTCCAGGGGTAGTTGGGGTCATAATAGGGACTAAGGTTTTACATGCAAATCTATATGGAAAGTCTTCAGATATGGGCCAAGGTGACTCAGGTGAGCGATGTGGCTCATGGACCTCTTATTTCTGCAGTGTTCAAAATTAACCATAGACCGATAGACCGAGTCTATGTCAAATGACACTGGTCTATGCCAATTGTAATTAAGATAGACGAAATTGTCCATGCCGATTTCTCGGTCTAAAACAATAGTTATCCCAAAAGTCGACTTCTGATAAACGTTATGAGGAAAGAAGGACATTGTTATGGAAATGGAAAGAAAATATGCTAAGTACATTAGAAGTAAATGACAATGTTTTAAATTTGTGGGTTTTTTTTTTCAATGTTGCGGTCTATGCCAATTTCATTAGGTCTATGTCATCTTGTTTTGGCATAGACCAATGGTCTATACCAAGTTTTAAACCAATTTCGAACACTGTTTCTGGTTGTAACACCTATTTGTTTGGGTAAAAAAAATATAGTTTATACTAGCACGAACATTTCACACTTAAATATATATTGCTTTCAGGGTTTTAAAGCATAAGCTGCCCCAATACAGTTTATACTCATATAAATCAGGTAGCTTTTGTATTTATTCCTTGAATGTTTTTTGTCAATAGAAAACCAAGATGATCTTCCTGACAGTTTTAGGAAAGTGACCTCATGATAGAAGGTAATTGCCTTTCATCTTCTTTAGTCTCACACCTTGCACGAAAGAAGGGGATATTAAATTGGATCTTTCCATTTATCCATCTGTTAGTCAACCAAGGGTTTTTCAGATGATATCTCAAGAACTTGGAATAAAACTTTGTAGGTGTTATCCTCATGACTTAGAACGGCCTTTATTTTTAGCTCACCAGAGCTGAAATCTCAAGTGAGATTTTCTGATCGCCTGTTGTCCGTCATCTGTCCATAAGTCTGTAAACTTTTTACATTTTAGACTTCTTCTCCAGAACCACTGGGCCAATTATACCCAAACTTGGTCAAAAGCATCCTTGAGTGAAGGACTTTCAAGTTTCTTCAAATGAAGGGCCATACTCACAAAAATGCAAAAATAGGGTGGGGTCATTTAAAAATCTTCTCAAGAACCACTGGGCCAGCAAAAAGCTGAGATTTACATGAAAGCTTCCTGACATAGTGCAGATTCAAGTTTGTAAAAATCAGGGCCCCCCCCCCCCCCCCGGATAGGATGGGGCCACAACAGGGGATCAAAGTTTTGCACACAAATATATAGGAAAAAAATCTTCTTCTCAAAAACTACTGGGCCAGGAAAGCGGAAATTTACATGAAAGCTTCCTGAATAGTGCAGATTCAATTATGTTAAACTCATTTACATAACTAATAAATAGAAAAAAATATTTTAAGAATTTTATCCGTAAGAACCATTGGGCCAAAGAAGTTTACATTTGCACGAAAGAATCCTGAGATAGTGCAGATTCAAGTTTGTTAAAATCATGGTCCCCAGGGGTAAGATGGGGCTGAAGTAGGTAGTAAAAATTTTACATGCAAATATATTATATAATAGGGAAAATCATTAAAAATCTTCTGAAAAATCACTGGGCCAGAAAAGTTTATGTTTACATGAAAGCTTCCTGACATAGTATAGATTCAAGTTTGTATTAACCATGGTCCCTGGGAGTAAGTTGGTGCCACAATAGAGATCAAAGTTTTACATGCGAATATATAGGAAAAATCTTTAGAGACTCAGGTGAGCAATGTGGCCCATGGGCCCCTTGTTTTTAAGTCAAATGCTTAAAGGCCAATGTTGTGATGTTACACAGTGTAGAAAACATGTAGTTTGTGGATGATATCTCAAGTAGCATATAAGATCTTTGCAAATTCCTTATATACCAATAACAAATACCCATTATTTTTTATGTGAACTACTTAAGTCACATTATCTTACTGGACCCTAATGAGATTTTGGCATGAAACTGCTGATTTTTGAAAAATACCTAAATCTCCTACGCATGTCCTACGTCCTATATTATTTTCTTGTTCAAAGTTTCTAAATGATGTCTCAAATAGTATTTGGGGTCTTGGTTTAAAACTTTGCTTGTACTTTAAGTTTTTTTATTACAAATAAAGACCCCTTTTGTAATGAAGGTCTTGATCAAAATAAAGGTATAGGAAATTGTTTTATGAAGTAAGGAAAGTAAAATTCTATAAATTTGCTTGTTGTACTTGATAGTAACAAAGTTTATATTATAGTTTCAGAATGTCCTACCATTGATCCTGGAAGTGAAAAAGTATCTGATAGTGAAGAAAGCTACGGTAGCATAGAGAGTGAAAACTATCCCATGCTCTCTGGAAAGAAAGAAAAAGACATTTCTTTTTAAGCCATAAGGTGTTCCCAAAAATTCAATTGGAAACTTTAACAAACTGCATGCCTGCTTTTTTGTGATAAGATGATTGCTAACATTGCAAGACATCTTGAACTAGCACACAAAGCAGAAATTGAAGTAGCTAGAGTTTTAGCTTTCCTCCCAAAAAGTAAAGAAAGGGGATAAATGAGGGAGGAACTTCAAAGTATTAATGTGTGTAATATGTATAAATTTATTTGATGTAATCACTAGTAAAACCGATTTTGCTTAATATACATTATTTTCTATGCACTGCATAATTATGTAGATGCAATAACTGGGACTTAACATTTGAAAAGAAGTTGTTTGTGATTCTTTGCAATTGTACGATGAACCCGTAAGTTACATCATTAAATATAATGCTAGATTCAATACTTGTCCTGTCATTCAGTCTCGAAATGGTGGCTTTCTAAATGGAAATGTCTACTATGTACTTGACCTATATAGCTTTGCCAGAAAATGAAGAATTTATGCTTAAATGCATGTAATATAAGTGTAGCGAACAGTATAAGAGGGAACTTATACTGCCTCGCTAGAGAGCTAGCTTTTCTAGTGATGTGGTAGAATCTCTCTTGATTATGCAAGTTAAGCAACAGCGAGCGTGATCAGCACTTGGCTGGGTGACAGCTACATGTTACAAATTGGTGACAATGGTGGGATAGCCAAGTGTCGCTATCCCGTTGCACATTTTTGGTGTCAGAAGTGGGATAGCCATGTAGTGCTATCCCGTTTCACAAGCATAGGGGTCAACTGCAATTTTCCTCAAAAGTACATTACCGTGGCCAATTAATAGCACAGGCACCTGAAGTATGGGGTATTAGGCTTACACCCCCCCTTACCAGTATAATAAAATAAACCGGTAGAAGGCCCAATCTTTAAAGCTTACAAAAAGCATCAAATGATTACATAAATTGAAAGAGGGATGAGATAGACATGGAATTCACACATTTCAGAGTTATTGTCACGAAAAATTTATAAAAGGGGGGGGTAGTAATATCCGTACTTTAGTTGCCTGTGATTAATGGAACCTACAAAAATCTTGGTGTCAACTACCTAATTAAAAATATTTTTAGAAAATAATTCTATTTGTTACAAAACTTTGATTGGCTGGTTATTGAAATACACTACTAGCATCCCACTACATGTGTATGACTGACGTCTCCATATGAGTGAAAAATTCTCGAGCCAGACGTTAAGCAAAATACAATCAATCAATCATGTGTATGACAGGAATATATTCAAAGTAAAGACATGTGTATCGAGTGGTTAATGAGAGGAAATAAATAGATGTAAATTCGAAATTAAACGCAAGTAGTCGGTTTCATGTGTGTCTACTAACATCCCACTACACGTGTATGACAGGAATCTCAATATTAAATACTCAAAGTAAAGACATGTGTATCGAGTGGTTAATGAGATGAGATAAATACAGGTAAGTTCATAATTTAACGCAAGTAGTCGGTTTCATGTGTGTATATCAACACTGACAATGTAGTGAGAATCATGTGTGTGTCAGTGAAGAGTCACGTGGTCAGATGTAGTGGAGTTCAGGTGAAATTTCAAATTTTTAATAAAAGGATTTCATGGGTAATAAACCCTGTTGGCACATTAGAGCAGGCCCTCTTTTACAAATTTGCTCAAAATTGCTCTCCAACATGCTTAGAAAATAGTGTAGTGACTTTCAGGAGTAAAGTCATGTGTAGTGAGTTTCAGGTGTATACAAGTATGTGTGTGTGTGTGTGTGTGTGTGTGTGTGTGTGTGTGTGTGTGTGTGTGTGTGTGTGTGTGTGTGTGTGTGCTGCAACCTCTGTACCCCTCTAGATATCCTATAATTAATGTACATGCGTTGGTTGCACATGTAATTTCTGCATATCTAATTGTGTTTTGGTCGTCCAAATTATTGAAAATTAATAATGAAGAATTGATGATGTGCTAAAGATATCTTGATCCTGATTTAAATAAGTAGATGACTAATATTTACAGAGTTTGTTACATCATGACTCAAAGTTCCCTGTAAAATAATCACACAAATGAACACAAAAATAAGATCCGTGAATAAAATTATTTTGCAGTCACATTAGTTTTCAGTAATTACAGAAAAATCCCTTAACTGGCACTAAATTACAATCAGATATAGTAAATCCTTATATTGACGCTATCATTTGAAGACTATATTTGTTGTGCGTCCCCTGTATTCAGGGGGAAATAACTCGCGCTGCATTGTGAAAAATGTATCCCCCTTTTAAAAACAAATTTGCCACGTGACATTACGGAAACTGCTAATGTAAGAAATGTTCACGTTCAACGTCACGGAAAAGAATTTATATTTGAGGCGAAGTGTAAGATCGGACAAACGTATTTTTGTATCAAACGATCGGACAAGCCTAAAATCTATATTGCCTGCTGTTGACTTTGGTATTGCGAATAAAGTTAAAATCTTATAAAAGACTGGCTGCATTACTGAGCTAGCAGTGAGTAGTTACTTCATATAATTATAACGATCCATTTCACTTAGTGCGTTCATCTCCGAATTTGATCCAATTTCTCTAAATTTGATAAATTTTCGCGTTGTAATTTTTGCGCGCTTTTAAACAAAAGGATTATTTGGAACACCTCTTTTGAAAATATTTCGTTTTTACACTTCCCAACATTTTTGCTTGCACCAATGTTTCAACTTTAATCAGTTTTGATTCACTAAAACAATTCAATTGGGAAAAGAGTACCAATTCATTTCCCTTAGACCTCAATGTTAACCTTTGGCCCTCTCACTAATTAACTATATCGATTTTAAACAAATGACCGCAAACATTTCAAAGTTCATTCCAAGTGTTGATAAAAAATGACAAAAAATATATAGGGTCCCGTGGCTTTTATAGGCCATATGTGTACTTTTTTTTTTTTACAACACATAGCAATCTGCAGTAAATTACACACTTCATTTTAAGCACACCCCTACCATGGTAATTTCCTCAGTCATTTCTCGATTTTGTGCGATAATTTTTCATCCTGACAATCAATTTGAACCTCTATAATATTTCTTTCAATTCCAAATAATTTCACTCTTGATATTAGCCAATCACTCAACACCTACACATTTATACCTCCCCTCAATCTTGGGTAAACTGCGTCCGGGTTACGCATACGGGGTTTGGTACTCTCATTCCTCTTACGGTAAGGTTTGCGACATTTTGTTATGTAGCGAACAAAGTCATGTTGTATATCAGAATGTTCAGTAGGAATTTATCTTTCAAAAATTGAGGTAAAAAAAATTCTCGTGTCGTTTCTTTGACCGGAAGGGCTTAATTTTGAGATGTTTTACATTTTCGGGATCTTTGTACAAAAGGGAATACTAGCGGTATAAAAAGTACACGAGGCAAACTTATGGGGTAAAAAGCTGTTAGAATTTATTAAAGAAGTATTATCTATAAGATTATACTAATTGATAGAATTTTTTTTTTTATTTCAAAACACAAAAAAGAGCAATTCTTATATCTTGAATAAAATTTAATTGGGTTGCCATCGCAGCAAAAAAATGCATATTGAACAGCTTTGCAAAGTCTACGTCAGAAAAAATTCACTTTAAACATAATATTTGGACCATAAAGATTTAAGAAAGCATACAAAATTACTACCCACCGGGCTTTGTTTCCATGGTAGCAGATCAAAAAAAATTATTTCATTTATGCGATTTGTCACTGTTTTTTAATTGTACAACTTTTGAAGAGTGAATTGAGCATTATCATGAACAAAATACAATTCCAGCCCAAAAATTATAAATGTTATTTATATTTATTTGTCAAGTATATTTAGTATCACATTTATTAGAAATTAAGATGTTGGGTTTTTGTTTGTCTGTTTTTCTTTCTAAATTCAGTGCAGTACAATATCACTTCGTCTTAAATTCCGTGTTTCATTAGCTTGAACGTATCTTATATACTACATCTTTGAAATAAATCCCCCCTTCTTGTTCCGTTGCTTTGTGTAACCTTCGCGAAAATATAAAGCCCGGTCAGTGGCGATCTAGAGGTGGGGGTGCGAATTAACGTAAAATTAGTAAAAATGACACTTAACAAATCTGTTTTGTGTCGACAAGATCCATGCCGTTATGCAGATGTTCCTCAAACAAAATTAAGACTATTTTAAGATATACTAGAGAAAACCCATCTTCTATTCTTACATGATTATATCAGTGGCGTTTTCTACATTTCAAAGTTCATGCGATAAATCGCTTGATGGGCACAAGTAGTTGTCATAGCATTGAAATATAAAGTGCATGTAATTAGAGAGGTAAATCATGGTCAGGTTTATTTTTTTAAAAAAAAATGCTTGTGAAGGTTTATTTATTTAAAAAATGCTTGTAAATGTCATAAAAATTCCTCGCTTCGCTAATGTCGAACCTTGTTAAATTTGAGGATATCATATTTGCAAACAATGATTGATGACACATTATATTGGGGTAAGACAGTCGGGTAGGAAAGCTTGGCGGCTACCCAAGTCGGGGATGAGGGGTCGCCGGGTGTCAGGGGTATTCTAGGGAGTGACGTTACGTGGGGCGTGACGGGCACCCAAGGATGGAATTCGGGGCTGCCTCAATATCCCGCTGTCCAGCATTACTGGTCCGACCATCCAAACCCAACTGATCATGAGCCGAGAGACAAGCGATACCGATCATACCAGACGGAGCTCCAAACCGTGCTTAAACCAGACACCTGACTCATCTCCACATATCTCAACATCAGTGACAAAATTACTCGGACACCGTGGGAGGATCATCATCCATATCACAGAACGCATCAACAGCCATGTCAACATTAAAACCCAGAGAGCAGCCAGAGATACCCCGAGAAGTCATCTCACTATGGCATCCGACACAATTCCCGGTGTACTCCAGACCACCACCCTGGTGACTAACACCTGCCTCAGTGCCTTCCGCCCAACCGCATAATTTCTCATCTGTCCCTGGCAGCATCCTTGTTTGTGCCGACCTTGTGGCTCTTACCCCTACTTCAGTCCGAGCCCTCTGAACACCCACACCCGTCAATTACCTGTGCCCCGTCTATGCTTTCTGAATATTTATTTAGTTTTAATTTAGTATCAATAGAATTAAAGAAGTTTTTAAATGTTTTACACATAACCACTATATTCCAGGTTTGACTTCACCTTGGAGTGAAAACTTCTACGCCGGGGATTATGAAATTCATAATTTTGGTAGAGACCTTCCTGCTTTACACGATGATGTAAATAGCTTTCCTTATATATTAGAATTGCAGAGAATATTTTTTGAAAATTAGTCAATTTGTGACTTAACTCCAAGGCTCCAGGGCTGCAGAAGTCCTGAAATGGGTATTGCGTACTTGGTATGCAATTTCGCCTATATAAATACCCTTTTCTTGAATATCATGTTTTACAAATATTCTGCTATACAATGTCAGTTTATACTTGTGTTTACCCAAATTACTTAATAAAGATATCTATATGTTGATAGTATCTTTATTTGATAAGCATAAACATAGTAGAGGTAACGTAATGGGCATAAAAAATTGCAAACTGTTGCAAAAGGCCACCATAAACCAGAAATAAAACACTGAAATTGTTTTACTTGATTTTGACTGTTTGAGGAAATTTGGCCCTCTTGTTGAAAACGGATAAAATATAAAAATATCGTCCTCAAAATTTACCTTGAGATTTAGCAGCCTGTCAAACATTAAACCTTTAAACTTACATGCCTGGGTGGCCTAGTGGTTTAGGTGTTCAGTAATCTTACACTTAAACTATACATCATTCCGAGTTCAAGTCCAATATTTTCCCTTTTTTTATTGCTTTACATTTTTGGGGGGTTGTTTTCTTGAGGGGGGGGGGGAATCTGATACATATATTATAACAAATATTAGTCATTTTCATCATAACTTCTATTATTTGCAAGTTACGAGTTAAAGAAAGGGAATTAAGTCCGAGATCACCGTGGTTCCCTTTGTTCACACAAACATGTTCCTGTGTGCACAGGATTTTCAAACCGTAATGTGGCTGACGAAAATCTAAACAAATACTACAAGAAAAAGGACACAAATGCACATCATTAATAAGTAAAAATAGGTCAAGGGAGGAAAAGAACTGTTATACGGTTTGACTTCTCAAAAGTAAATATAACAAGAGGCCCATGGGCCACATCGCTCACCTGAGTCACCTTGGTCCATATCTGAAGACTTTCCATATATATTTGCATGTAAAACCTTAGTCCCTATTATGGCCCAAACTACCCTTTGCAAACTTGAATCTTAACACTATGTCAGAAAACTTTCATGCAAATGTCAACTTCTTTGGCCCAATGGTTCTTGAGAAGAAGATTTTTTAAGCTTTTTCCTATATTTGTATGTAAAACTTTGAAACTCCCACTTGTGGCCCCATCCTACCCCCCGGGGGCCATTATTTGAACAAACTTGAATCTGCACTATGTCAGAAAGTTTTCTTGTAAATATCAGCTTTTCTGACTCAGTGCTTATTGAGAAAAAGATTTTAACTATATATTTGTATGTAAAACTTTGATTCCCCCTTGTGGCCCCATCCAACCCCCGGGGGCCATGATTTGAACAAACTTGAATCTGCACTATGTCAGAAAGTTTTCATGTAAAAATCAGTTTTTCTGGCGCAGTGGTTCTTGAGAAGAAGATTTTTAAAGATTTGTCCTATATATTTGTATGTAAAACTTTGATCCCCTATTGTGGCCCCATCCAACCCCAGGGGCCCATGATACTGGGATTCATTATACAACACTATGACACTGGGATTCACTATACAACACTATGACACTGGTATTCACTATACAACACTATGATATTAGGATTCACTATACAACACTATGATACTGGGATTCACTATACAACACTATGACACTGGTATTCACTATACAACACTATGATATTAGGATTCACTATACAACACTATGATACTGGTATTCATTATACAACACTATGACACTGAGATTCATTATACAACACTATGATAATGGGATTCATTATACAACACTATGATACTGGGATTCATTATACAACACTATGACACTGGGATTCATTATACAACACTATGATACTGGGATTCATTATACAACACTATGATACTGGGATTCATTATACAACACTATGATACTGATATTCTCTATACAACACTATGATATTAGGATTCATTATACAACACTATGATACTGGGATTCATTATACAACACTATGACACTGGTATTCACTATACAACACTATGATATTAGGATTCACTATACAACACTATGATACTGGGATTCATTATACAACACTATGACACTGGGATTCACTATACAACACTATGATACTGGGATTCACTATACAACACTATGATACTGGTATTCACTATACAACACTATGATATTAGGATTCATTATACAACACTATGATACTGGGATTCATTATACAACACTATGATACTGGGATTCATTATACAACACTATGATACTGGGATTCATTATACAACACTATGATATTAGGATTCATTATACAACACTATGATACTGGGATTCATTATACAACACTATGACACTGGGATTCACTATACAACACTATGACACTGGTATTCACTATACAACACTATGATATTAGGATTCACTATACGACACTATGACACTGGGATTCACTATACAACACTATGATACTGGGATTCATTATACAACACTATGATACTGGTATTCACTATACAACACTATGATACTGGTATTCACTACACAACACTATGATATTAGGATTCACTATACAACACTATGATACTGGGATTCATTATACAACACTATGACACTGGGATTCACTATACAACACTATGATATTAGGATTCACTATACAACACTATGATACTGGGATTCATTATACAACACTATGACACTGGGATTCACTATACAACACTATGATACTGGGATTCACTATACAACACTATGATATTAGGATTCACTATACAACACTATGATACTGGGATTCATTATACAACACTATGACACTGGGATTCACTATACAACACTATGATACTGGGATTCACTATACAACACTATGATACTGGTTTTCACTATACAACACTATGATATTAGGATTCATTATACAACACTATGATACTGGGATTCAGTATACAACACTATGATACTGGGATTCATTATACAACACTATGATACTGGGATTCATTATACAACACTATGATATTAGGATTCATTATACAACACTATGATACTGGGATTCATTATACAACACTATGACACTGGGATTCACTATACAACACTATGACACTGGTATTCACTATACAACACTATGATATTAGGATTCACTATACAACACTATGACACTGGGATTCACTATACAACACTATGATACTGGGATTCACTATACAACACTATGATACTGGTATTCACTATACAACACTATGATACTGGTATTCACTATACAACACTATGATATTAGGATTCACTATACAACACTATGATACTGGGATTCATTATACAACACTATGACACTGGTATTCACTATACAACACTATGATATTGGGATTCCCTATACAACACTATGATACTGGTATGCACTATACAACACTATGATATTGGGATTCTCTGTAAAACAATATGATACTGGTATTCACTATACAACACTATGACACTGGGATTCACTATACAATACTATGGGTTAGGGTTAGGGTTAAGGTTAGGGTTAGGGTTAGGGTTTAGGGTTAGGGTTAGGGTTAGGGTTATAACATAATTACGAGTTCATTTGGAGGTTCATCTCGTCACTGTCAAGTGAAAATCACGTGTAGTATGTGGGCGGAGTTAAGCATTAGTGTATATATATAAAGCTCTGGCGGTGAAATCGTCCATTTTGTTTCTTCGGATATATGAATAGGCAAAAAATAATCAGATGTTGTTTTTATCTTAATTCTTGTGAGACTTTGAAATGTAACTGACCACGTGATTACTAATTGAAATATTTGAATTTGATAAACCGGAACTTATCTGGTTATAATGTTTACTTGTACAAATTATTCTTTTTCAGTTTTCTGTAGTTAACATGTGTGAAACAGAAGTTTTGATAACAACTGCAGAAGAAAATACGCAATGCCTTGTTGCCGAGTTTGAAAGTAATAATTTTGAAGCTGAATCTTTCTTGAAAAGCGATTCAACCCTGCGTATAAGAGACTGTAGAATAGGCAATATCGCCCAAGATCTGTGGTTGCGTTTCACTGGGGACATTGATGGTATAGTAGGAATTCTCAACAATTTTCCAGATATTACTGCTCCGTTTTCGTATATCAGTATATTACCGAGAGGAGAGAAAAATTTAATTGATGTATACCCAATTTAGAGAAAACATTTACCGTTACAGTTGTACAATTCTGACGGTATGCAGTATTTGAAATGAACAAAAGGTTTATAATGCTTAGAAGGGGATGGCTTTGATTTTCACTTTACTCTCTTACCAAGAGAAGGAAATTTGCATTATCCTAAGTACAACAGACGTCAATTTCAGAAGTTGCAGTATGCTTATTATGAAGATTTCAGAAAGCAACTTTCAAATACTAGAATGAATTTGGATGAAAAAAGTTTGTCCAGAAGTACAATGAAGAAAAACGTAATTTCCGATAAAAGAAAATTGCATGTTTTACCAGATGACCGAGAATTTATTTTGAACACCCTCGACAAAAGTCTTCAAAAGATGCACAGAATTGAAAATTTTAATATATGTATCATTGCATTCAAATTTGGTGATAGAGATCATTCAAGTCCAATAGAAATAGATGCTTTTAATGTGTACGCAGCTGATGTGAGTATTCATGCTGCGCTTTCCATTTCATCGCCTATTGTGTCACAAAGTTTGTTTTGGTCGCGCTATGGTTTACAGGACATCGTGCGATCCAACACTTGCACGATAACTGATTCATTATCTTCCTCTAAAGAAAGCAATCAATGAAATCAATGAAACGAGTTTGATTTTTGTTAAAACTACTTTCTGTGAATTGTTTATCCTAGTTATCAATAAAACTCTATTTTTTCTTGATGAGTAGTGTATTTTCAATGCCAAGAAATTTGTTATTCATAAACCATTTCAGAAAAAGAGTGAAAAAGAATTTATCTCTTTAAATACAAGAAGTGGAAGTTTAACGTTATCTTAGATAATTTAGATAAATACGGTGAGGCGAATGACATTTAAGAAAATCAATTACTTACCCATTACTTTAGATAATTAAAAAAATTTGATGCAAATCTGAAAGAAAAATTAAGCACCAACTATAATATTTAATAAGAAATGTGTACAGGACCACTATAAAGAAAACCTACTTCTACACCAGCTCCTCTACAGCTAAACTCTAACTGATTGAAATGTGATGTTTCCGCGCTAATATACCCCAGCCCCAGTGAGAGTTAAGGATAAGGGTAAGGATTAATTTTTAAGCGTTGAGGATAAGTGTGTGAAGGTGAAGGAAAACCAATTGAGAGCTGAGGATAAAATTCTGAGGGTTGAGGGTTAATTTTTAAGCAATGTGGATAAGTGCATGAGGGTTAAGGATAAGGGAATGACGGTTGATGATAAATTTCTGATGGTTGAGGATTAATTTGTAAACGTTGAGGATAAGTGTATGAGAGTTGAGGATAAGCAATTGAATGCTAAGGATAAATTTCTGAGGGTTGAGGGTTAGTTTTTAAGCATTTAGGAATAGTGTCCAAGGTTTGAGGATAAGCTTTTGAGGGCTGAGGATAAAATTGTGAGGTTTGAGGATTAATTTTTCAGGGATGAGAA
>NC_079171.1:205000-235000 GCF_947568905.1 Ostrea edulis | reverse complement strand
GTATAAGGCACCCTGTACCCTGCACCCTATACCCTATACCCTACACCCTGCACCCTATACCCTATACCCTACACCCTGCACCCTATACCCTATACCCTACACCCTATACCCTGCACCCTATACCCTGCACCCTATACCCTATACCCTGCACCCTATACCCTATACCCTGCACCCTACACCCTATACCCTATACCCTGCACCCTACACCCTATACCTTATACCCTATACCCTATACCTTATACCCTATACCCTGCACCCTATACCCTGCACCCTATACCCTATACCCTGCACCCTGCACCCTGCACCCTGCACCCTGCACCCTATACCCTATACCCTGCACCCTACACCCTATACCTTATACCCTATACCCTATACCTTATACCCTATACCCTGCACCCTAAACCCTATACCCTGCACCCTATACCCTATACCCTACACCCTATACCCTATACCCTGCACCCTATACCCTATACCCTATACCCTGCACCCTATACCCTGCACCCTATACCCTATACCCTGCACCGTATACCCTATACCTTATACCCTATACCGTATACCCTATACCCTGCACCCTATACCCTATACCCTGCACCCTATACCCTATACCTTATACCCTATACCCTGCACCCTATACCCTGCACTTATGTAAAAGATATTGTACTATTTAATGATTTTCTTTTTTCTTGTCCTTTTAATACAAGCATATTAAAATAAACAAATAAACTCTCTGTAAAATAGACGTCCTTACCCGTCGGCGTCTTCGATCTAACATTGTGCAATCACACAATAGTATACAAAATGTATCTCTTTATCAAACAAGTTAAGCAACATCGAGTGTGGTTAGTACTTGGATGGGTGACCGCTATATGTTGCTACATAATGCATACAAGTATACATTTTTTTTTTTTACCTTTTTCTTCTCTTACATTTTTCATTATTTAAGGAATGCTTTTGCATTTCAGTACTATTTTTTAACCTTTCTTTTAAAAACAAGTATAGAATAGCTGTTCATTTTTAGCCCCTCAGGGGTTGGGGAAATGCAGTAAGGTTAGGGTTAGGGTTTAGGGTTTAGGGTTTAGGGTTTAGGGTTAGGGTTAGGGGTTAGGGTTTAGGGGTTAGGGTTAGAGGTTAGGGTTAGGGGTTAGGGTTAGGGTTAGGGTTAGGGTTAGGGTTATAGGAAGACCAAGCGCTTTGATTTTTTAGTTTGATTTTTTTCTAAAAATAGAATAGAAATTCCGAATCTAAAATTAGAAGATATGAATAGGAGCAATTGCATTATAGGATAATCACATGGATTTCGAAGTCATTGCATGGCGTTTGCAATATATAGATTGCTGTTTCAATTCGTGCTAATACAGGTTGTTTTGGATGAAAAAGATATTTTAGATATGTGACAAACAACACACAGTGGCAGTAATTTGTAGACATTTAAAATGTACATGTACTGGTATCGATAAATATTTATCCCAATTTAACGTGCTTTGGACATGCATAGTACGGATCGATAGTATCACTATGTTGAGCACTGTACATAATAATTGAATATGTTTTCATAAATCATGGCCCGAGTAGTACATATAGAATAGGTAATTGCACAAACATTTTAGAGATTATCCTCTATTTGACTGGCTTTGTCCAAATATCTAAAGATTTCTTAGTATAATAAGATAGATTCACAGTATGAAAATGAACAAGGAATAAGGTACAGGGTGTAAGGTATAGGGTACAGGGTGTAAGGTATAGGGTACAGGGTGTAGGGTACAGGGTATAAGGTACAGGGTGTAAGGTACAGGATATAAGGTACAGGGTGTAAGGTACAGGGTGTAAGGTACAGGGTATAGGGTATAAGGCACCCTGTACCCTGCACCCTATACCCTATACCCTACACCCTGCACCCTATACCCTATACCCTACACCCTGCACCCTATACCCTATACCCTACACCCTATACCCTGCACCCTATACCCTGCACCCTATACCCTATACCCTGCACCCTATACCCTATACCCTGCACCCTACACCCTATACCCTATACCCTGCACCCTACACCCTATACCTTATACCCTATACCCTATACCTTATACCCTATACCCTGCACCCTATACCCTGCACCCTATACCCTATACCCTGCACCCTGCACCCTGCACCCTATACCCTATACCCTGCACCCTACACCCTATACCTTATACCCTATACCCTATACCTTATACCCTATACCCTGCACCCTAAACCCTATACCCTGCACCCTATACCCTATACCCTACACCCTATACCCTATACCCTGCACCCTATACCCTATACCCTATACCCTGCACCCTATACCCTGCACCCTATACCCTATACCCTGCACCGTATACCCTATACCTTATACCCTATACCGTATACCCTATACCCTGCACCCTATACCCTATACCCTGCACCCTATACCCTATACCTTATACCCTATACCCTGCACCCTATACCCTGCACTTATGTAAGAGATATTGTATTATTTAATGATTTTCTTTTTTCTTGTCCTTTTAATACAAGCATATTAAAATAAACAAATAAACTCTCTGTAAAATAGACGTCCTTACCCGTCGGCGTCTTCGATCTAACATTGTGCAATCACACAATAGTATACAAAATGTATCTCTTTATCAAACAAGTTAAGCAACATCGAGCGTGGTTAGTACTTGCATGGGTGACCGCTATATGTTGCTACATAATGCATACAAGTATACATTTTTTTTTTTTACCTTTTTCTTCTCTTACATTTTTCATTATTTAAGGAATGCTTTTGCATTTCAGTACTATTTTTTAACCTTTCTTTTAAAAACAAGTATAGAATAGCTGTTCATTTTTAGCCCCTCAGGGGTTGGGGAAATGCAGTAAGGTTAGGGTTAGGGTTTAGGGTTTAGGGTTTAGGGTTTAGGGTTAGGGTTAGGGGTTAGGGTTTAGGGGTTAGGGTTAGAGGTTAGGGTTAGGGGTTAGGGTTAGGGTTAGGGTTAGGGTTAGGGTTATAGGAAGACCAAGCGCTTTGATTTTTTAGTTTGATTTTTTTCTAAAAATAGAATAGAAATTCCGAATCTAAAATTAGAAGATATGAATAGGAGCAATTGCATTATAGGATAATCACATGGATTTCGAAGTCATTGCATGGCGTTTGCAATATATAGATTGCTGTTTCAATTCGTGCTAATACAGGTTGTTTTGGATGAAAAAGATATTTTAGATATGTGACAAACAACACACAGTGGCAGTAATTTGTAGACATTTAAAATGTACATGTACTGGTATCGATAAATATTTATCCCAATTTAACGTGCTTTGGACATGCATAGTACGGATCGATAGTATCACTATGTTGAGCACTGTACATAATAATTGAATATGTTTTCATAAATCATGGCCCGAGTAGTACATATAGAATAGGTAATTGCACAAACATTTTAGAGATTATCCTCTATTTGACTGGCTTTGTCCAAATATCTAAAGATTTCTTAGTATAATAAGATAGATTCACAGTATGAAAATGAACAAGGAATAAGGTACAGGGTGTAAGGTATAGGGTACAGGGTGTAAGGTATAGGGTACAGGGTGTAGGGTACAGGGTATAAGGTACAGGGTGTAAGGTACAGGATATAAGGTACAGGGTGTAAGGTACAGGGTGTAAGGTACAGGGTATAGGGTATAAGGCACCCTGTACCCTGCACCCTATACCCTATACCCTACACCCTGCACCCTATACCCTATACCCTACACCCTGCACCCTATACCCTATACCCTACACCCTATACCCTGCACCCTATACCCTGCACCCTATACCCTATACCCTGCACCCTATACCCTATACCCTGCACCCTACACCCTATACCCTATACCCTGCACCCTACACCCTATACCTTATACCCTATACCCTATACCTTATACCCTATACCCTGCACCCTATACCCTGCACCCTATACCCTATACCCTGCACCCTGCACCCTGCACCCTATACCCTATACCCTGCACCCTACACCCTATACCTTATACCCTATACCCTATACCTTATACCCTATACCCTGCACCCTAAACCCTATACCCTGCACCCTATACCCTATACCCTACACCCTATACCCTATACCCTGCACCCTATACCCTATACCCTATACCCTGCACCCTATACCCTGCACCCTATACCCTATACCCTGCACCGTATACCCTATACCTTATACCCTATACCGTATACCCTATACCCTGCACCCTATACCCTATACCCTGCACCCTATACCCTATACCTTATACCCTATACCCTGCACCCTATACCCTGCACTTATGTAAAAGATATTGTACTATTTAATGATTTTCTTTTTTCTTGTCCTTTTAATACAAGCATATTAAAATAAACAAATAAACTCTCTGTAAAATAGACGTCCTTACCCGTCGGCGTCTTCGATCTAACATTGTGCAATCACACAATAGTATACAAAATGTATCTCTTTATCAAACAAGTTAAGCAACATCGAGCGTGGTTAGTACTTGGATGGGTGACCGCTATATGTTGCTACATAATGCATACAAGTATACATTTTTTTTTTTTACCTTTTTCTTCTCTTACATTTTTCATTATTTAAGGAATGCTTTTGCATTTCAGTACTATTTTTTAACCTTTCTTTTAAAAACAAGTATAGAATAGCTGTTCATTTTTAGCCCCTCAGGGGTTGGGGAAATGCAGTAAGGTTAGGGTTAGGGTTAAGGGTTTAGGGTTTAGGGTTAGGGTTAGGGGTTAGGGTTTAGGGGTTAGGGTTAGAGGTTAGGGTTAGGGGTTAGGGTTAGGGTTAGGGTTAGGGTTAGGGTTATAGGAAGACCAAGCGCTTTGATTTTTTAGTTTGATTTTTTTCTAAAAATAGAATAGAAATTCCGAATCTAAAATTAGAAGATATGAATAGGAGCAATTGCATTATAGGATAATCACATGGATTTCGAAGTCAGGGTTAGGGTTAGGGTTAGGGTTATAGGATTAGGGTTAGGGTTAGGGTTAGGGTTAGGGTTAGGGTTTAGGGTTAGGGTTATAGGAAGACCAAGCGCTTTGATTTTTTAGTTTGATTTTTTTCTAAAAATAGAATAGAAATTCCGAATCTAAAATTAGAAGATATGAATAGGAGCAATTGCATTATAGGATAATCACATGGATTTCGAAGTCATTGCATGGCGTTTGCAATATATAGATTGCTGTTTCAATTCGTGCTAATACAGGTTGTTTTGGATGAAAAAGATATTTTAGATATGTGACAAACAACACACAGTGGCAGTAATTTGTAGACATTTAAAATGTACATGTACTGGTATCGATAAATATTTATCCCAATTTAACGTGCTTTGGACATGCATAGTACGGATCGATAGTATCACTATGTTGAGCACTGTACATAATAATTGAATATGTTTTCATAAATCATGGCCCGAGTAGTACATATAGAATAGGTAATTGCACAAACATTTTAGAGATTATCCTCTATTTGACTGGCTTTGTCCAAATATCTAAAGATTTCTTAGTATAATAAGATAGATTCACAGTATGAAAATGAACAAGGAATAAGGTACAGGGTGTAAGGTATAGGGTACAGGGTGTAAGGTATAGGGTACAGGGTGTAGGGTACAGGGTATAAGGTACAGGGTGTAAGGTACAGGATATAAGGTACAGGGTGTAAGGTACAGGGTGTAAGGTACAGGGTATAGGGTATAAGGCACCCTGTACCCTGCACCCTATACCCTATACCCTACACCCTGCACCCTATACCCTATACCCTACACCCTGCACCCTATACCCTATACCCTACACCCTATACCCTGCACCCTATACCCTGCACCCTATACCCTATACCCTGCACCCTATACCCTATACCCTGCACCCTACACCCTATACCCTATACCCTGCACCCTACACCCTATACCTTATACCCTATACCCTATACCTTATACCCTATACCCTGCACCCTATACCCTGCACCCTATACCCTATACCCTGCACCCTGCACCCTGCACCCTGCACCCTATACCCTATACCCTGCACCCTACACCCTATACCTTATACCCTATACCCTATACCTTATACCCTATACCCTGCACCCTAAACCCTATACCCTGCACCCTATACCCTATACCCTACACCCTATACCCTATACCCTGCACCCTATACCCTATACCCTATACCCTGCACCCTATACCCTGCACCCTATACCCTATACCCTGCACCGTATACCCTATACCTTATACCCTATACCGTATACCCTATACCCTGCACCCTATACCCTATACCCTGCACCCTATACCCTATACCTTATACCCTATACCCTGCACCCTATACCCTGCACTTATGTAAAAGATATTGTACTATTTAATGATTTTCTTTTTTCTTGTCCTTTTAATACAAGCATATTAAAATAAACAAATAAACTCTCTGTAAAATAGACGTCCTTACCCGTCGGCGTCTTCGATCTAACATTGTGCAATCACACAATAGTATACAAAATGTATCTCTTTATCAAACAAGTTAAGCAACATCGAGCGTGGTTAGTACTTGGATGGGTGACCGCTATATGTTGCTACATAATGCATACAAGTATACATTTTTTTTTTTTACCTTTTTCTTCTCTTACATTTTTCATTATTTAAGGAATGCTTTTGCATTTCAGTACTATTTTTTAACCTTTCTTTTAAAAACAAGTATAGAATAGCTGTTCATTTTTAGCCCCTCAGGGGTTGGGGAAATGCAGTAAGGTTAGGGTTAGGGTTTAGGGTTTAGCGTTTAGGGTTTAGGGTTAGGGTTAGGGGTTAGGGTTTAGGGGTTAGGGTTAGAGGTTAGGGTTAGGGGTTAGGGTTAGGGTTAGGGTTAGGGTTAGGGTTATAGGAAGACCAAGCGCTTTGATTTTTTAGTTTGATTTTTTTCTAAAAATAGAATAGAAATTCCGAATCTAAAATTAGAAGATATGAATAGGAGCAATTGCATTATAGGATAATCACATGGATTTCGAAGTCATTGCATGGCGTTTGCAATATATAGATTGCTGTTTCAATTCGTGCTAATACAGGTTGTTTTGGATGAAAAAGATATTTTAGATATGTGACAAACAACACACAGTGGCAGTAATTTGTAGACATTTAAAATGTACATGTACTGGTATCGATAAATATTTATCCCAATTTAACGTGCTTTGGACATGCATAGTACGGATCGAGAGTATCACTATGTTGAGCACTGTACATAATAATTGAATATGTTTTCATAAATCATGGCCCGAGTAGTACATATAGAATAGGTAATTGCACAAACATTTTAGAGATTATCCTCTATTTGACTGGCTTTGTCCAAATATCTAAAGATTTCTTAGTATAATAAGATAGATTCACAGTATGAAAATGAACAAGGAATAAGGTACAGGGTGTAAGGTATAGGGTACAGGGTGTAAGGTATAGGGTACAGGGTGTAGGGTACAGGGTATAAGGTACAGGGTGTAAGGTACAGGATATAAGGTACAGGGTGTAAGGTACAGGGTGTAAGGTACAGGGTATAGGGTATAAGGCACCCTGTACCCTGCACCCTATACCCTATACCCTACACCCTGCACCCTATACCCTATACCCTACACCCTGCACCCTATACCCTATACCCTACACCCTATACCCTGCACCCTATACCCTGCACCCTATACCCTATACCCTGCACCCTATACCCTATACCCTGCACCCTACACCCTATACCCTATACCCTGCACCCTACACCCTATACCTTATACCCTATACCCTATACCTTATACCCTATACCCTGCACCCTATACCCTGCACCCTATACCCTATACCCTGCACCCTGCACCCTGCACCCTATACCCTATACCCTGCACCCTACACCCTATACCTTATACCCTATACCCTATACCTTATACCCTATACCCTGCACCCTAAACCCTATACCCTGCACCCTATACCCTATACCCTACACCCTATACCCTATACCCTGCACCCTATACCCTATACCCTATACCCTGCACCCTATACCCTGCACCCTATACCCTATACCCTGCACCGTATACCCTATACCTTATACCCTATACCGTATACCCTATACCCTGCACCCTATACCCTATACCCTGCACCCTATACCCTATACCTTATACCCTATACCCTGCACCCTATACCCTGCACTTATGTAAAAGATATTGTACTATTTAATGATTTTCTTTTTTCTTGTCCTTTTAATACAAGCATATTAAAATAAACAAATAAACTCTCTGTAAAATAGACGTCCTTACCCGTCGGCGTCTTCGATCTAACATTGTGCAATCACACAATAGTATACAAAATGTATCTCTTTATCAAACAAGTTAAGCAACATCGAGCGTGGTTAGTACTTGGATGGGTGACCGCTATATGTTGCTACATAATGCATACAAGTATACATTTTTTTTTTTTACCTTTTTCTTCTCTTACATTTTTCATTATTTAAGGAATGCTTTTGCATTTCAGTACTATTTTTTAACCTTTCTTTTAAAAACAAGTATAGAATAGCTGTTCATTTTTAGCCCCTCAGGGGTTGGGGAAATGCAGTAAGGTTAGGGTTAGGGTTTAGGGTTTAGGGTTTAGGGTTTAGGGTTAGGGTTAGGGGTTAGGGTTTAGGGGTTAGGGTTAGAGGTTAGGGTTAGGGGTTAGGGTTAGGGTTAGGGTTAGGGTTAGGGTTATAGGAAGACCAAGCGCTTTGATTTTTTAGTTTGATTTTTTTCTAAAAATAGAATAGAAATTCCGAATCTAAAATTAGAAGATATGAATAGGAGCAATTGCATTATAGGATAATCACATGGATTTCGAAGTCATTGCATGGCGTTTGCAATATATAGATTGCTGTTTCAATTCGTGCTAATACAGGTTGTTTTGGATGAAAAAGATATTTTAGATATGTGACAAACAACACACAGTGGCAGTAATTTGTAGACATTTAAAATGTACATGTACTGGTATCGATAAATATTTATCCCAATTTAACGTGCTTTGGACATGCATAGTACGGATCGACAGTATCACTATGTTGAGCACTGTACATAATAATTGAATATGTTTTCATAAATCATGGCCCGAGTAGTACATATAGAATAGGTAATTGCACAAACATTTTAGAGATTATCCTCTATTTGACTGGCTTTGTCCAAATATCTAAAGATTTCTTAGTATAATAAGATAGATTCACAGTATGAAAATGAACAAGGAATAAGGTACAGGGTGTAAGGTATAGGGTACAGGGTGTAAGGTATAGGGTACAGGGTGTAGGGTACAGGGTATAAGGTACAGGGTGTAAGGTACAGGATATAAGGTACAGGGTGTAAGGTACAGGGTGTAAGGTACAGGGTATAGGGTATAAGGCACCCTGTACCCTGCACCCTATACCCTATACCCTACACCCTGCACCCTATACCCTATACCCTACACCCTGCACCCTATACCCTATACCCTACACCCTATACCCTGCACCCTATACCCTGCACCCTATACCCTATACCCTGCACCCTATACCCTATACCCTGCACCCTACACCCTATACCCTATACCCTGCACCCTACACCCTATACCTTATACCCTATACCCTATACCTTATACCCTATACCCTGCACCCTATACCCTGCACCCTATACCCTATACCCTGCACCCTGCACCCTGCACCCTATACCCTATACCCTGCACCCTACACCCTATACCTTATACCCTATACCCTATACCTTATACCCTGCACCCTAAACCCTATACCCTGCACCCTATACCCTATACCCTACACCCTATACCCTATACCCTGCACCCTATACCCTATACCCTATACCCTGCACCCTATACCCTGCACCCTATACCCTATACCCTGCACCGTATACCCTATACCTTATACCCTATACCGTATACCCTATACCCTGCACCCTATACCCTATACCCTGCACCCTATACCCTATACCTTATACCCTATACCCTGCACCCTATACCCTGCACTTATGTAAAAGATATTGTACTATTTAATGATTTTCTTTTTTCTTGTCCTTTTAATACAAGCATATTAAAATAAACAAATAAACTCTCTGTAAAATAGACGTCCTTACCCGTCGGCGTCTTCGATCTAACATTGTGCAATCACACAATAGTATACAAAATGTATCTCTTTATCAAACAAGTTAAGCAACATCGAGCGTGGTTAGTACTTGGATGGGTGACCGCTATATGTTGCTACATAATGCATACAAGTATACATTTTTTTTTTTTACCTTTTTCTTCTCTTACATTTTTCATTATTTAAGGAATGCTTTTGCATTTCAGTACTATTTTTTAACCTTTCTTTTAAAAACAAGTATAGAATAGCTGTTCATTTTTAGCCCCTCAGGGGTTGGGGAAATGCAGTAAGGTTAGGGTTAGGGTTAAGGGTTTAGGGTTTAGGGTTAGGGTTAGGGGTTAGGGTTTAGGGGTTAGGGTTAGAGGTTAGGGTTAGGGGTTAGGGTTAGGGTTAGGGTTAGGGTTAGGGTTATAGGAAGACCAAGCGCTTTGATTTTTTAGTTTGATTTTTTTCTAAAAATAGAATAGAAATTCCGAATCTAAAATTAGAAGATATGAATAGGAGCAATTGCATTATAGGATAATCACATGGATTTCGAAGTCATTGCATGGCGTTTGCAATATATAGATTGCTGTTTCAATTCGTGCTAATACAGGTTGTTTTGGATGAAAAAGATATTTTAGATATGTGACAAACAACACACAGTGGCAGTAATTTGTAGACATTTAAAATGTACATGTACTGGTATCGATAAATATTTATCCCAATTTAACGTGCTTTGGACATGCATAGTACGGATCGATAGTATCACTATGTTGAGCACTGTACATAATAATTGAATATGTTTTCATAAATCATGGCCAGAGTAGTACATATAGAATAGGTAATTGCACAAACATTTTAGAGATTATCCTCTATTTGACTGGCTTTGTCCAAATATCTAAAGATTTCTTAGTATAATAAGATAGATTCACAGTATGAAAATGAACAAGGAATAAGGTACAGGGTGTAAGGTATAGGGTACAGGGTGTAAGGTATAGGGTACAGGGTGTAGGGTACAGGGTATAAGGTACAGGGTGTAAGGTACAGGATATAAGGTACAGGGTGTAAGGTACAGGGTGTAAGGTACAGGGTATAGGGTATAAGGCACCCTGTACCCTGCACCCTATACCCTATACCCTACACCCTGCACCCTATACCCTATACCCTACACCCTGCACCCTATACCCTATACCCTACACCCTATACCCTGCACCCTATACCCTGCACCCTATACCCTATACCCTGCACCCTATACCCTATACCCTGCACCCTACACCCTATACCCTATACCCTGCACCCTACACCCTATACCTTATACCCTATACCCTATACCTTATACCCTATACCCTGCACCCTATACCCTGCACCCTATACCCTATACCCTGCACCCTGCACCCTGCACCCTGCACCCTATACCCTATACCCTGCACCCTACACCCTATACCTTATACCCTATACCCTATACCTTATACCCTATACCCTGCACCCTAAACCCTATACCCTGCACCCTATACCCTATACCCTACACCCTATACCCTATACCCTGCACCCTATACCCTATACCCTATACCCTGCACCCTATACCCTGCACCCTATACCCTATACCCTGCACCGTATACCCTATACCTTATACCCTATACCGTATACCCTATACCCTGCACCCTATACCCTATACCCTGCACCCTATACCCTATACCTTATACCCTATACCCTGCACCCTATACCCTGCACTTATGTAAAAGATATTGTACTATTTAATGATTTTCTTTTTTCTTGTCCTTTTAATACAAGCATATTAAAATAAACAAATAAACTCTCTGTAAAATAGACGTCCTTACCCGTCGGCGTCTTCGATCTAACATTGTGCAATCACACAATAGTATACAAAATGTATCTCTTTATCAAACAAGTTAAGCAACATCGAGCGTGGTTAGTACTTGGATGGGTGACCGCTATATGTTGCTACATAATGCATACAAGTATACATTTTTTTTTTTTACCTTTTTCTTCTCTTACATTTTTCATTATTTAAGGAATGCTTTTGCATTTCAGTACTATTTTTTAACCTTTCTTTTAAAAACAAGTATAGAATAGCTGTTCATTTTTAGCCCCTCAGGGGTTGGGGAAATGCAGTAAGGTTAGGGTTAGGGTTTAGGGTTTAGCGTTTAGGGTTTAGGGTTAGGGTTAGGGGTTAGGGTTTAGGGGTTAGGGTTAGAGGTTAGGGTTAGGGGTTAGGGTTAGGGTTAGGGTTAGGGTTAGGGTTATAGGAAGACCAAGCGCTTTGATTTTTTAGTTTGATTTTTTTCTAAAAATAGAATAGAAATTCCGAATCTAAAATTAGAAGATATGAATAGGAGCAATTGCATTATAGGATAATCACATGGATTTCGAAGTCATTGCATGGCGTTTGCAATATATAGATTGCTGTTTCAATTCGTGCTAATACAGGTTGTTTTGGATGAAAAAGATATTTTAGATATGTGACAAACAACACACAGTGGCAGTAATTTGTAGACATTTAAAATGTACATGTACTGGTATCGATAAATATTTATCCCAATTTAACGTGCTTTGGACATGCATAGTACGGATCGAGAGTATCACTATGTTGAGCACTGTACATAATAATTGAATATGTTTTCATAAATCATGGCCCGAGTAGTACATATAGAATAGGTAATTGCACAAACATTTTAGAGATTATCCTCTATTTGACTGGCTTTGTCCAAATATCTAAAGATTTCTTAGTATAATAAGATAGATTCACAGTATGAAAATGAACAAGGAATAAGGTACAGGGTGTAAGGTATAGGGTACAGGGTGTAAGGTATAGGGTACAGGGTGTAGGGTACAGGGTATAAGGTACAGGGTGTAAGGTACAGGATATAAGGTACAGGGTGTAAGGTACAGGGTGTAAGGTACAGGGTATAGGGTATAAGGCACCCTGTACCCTGCACCCTATACCCTATACCCTACACCCTGCACCCTATACCCTATACCCTACACCCTGCACCCTATACCCTATACCCTACACCCTATACCCTGCACCCTATACCCTGCACCCTATACCCTATACCCTGCACCCTATACCCTATACCCTGCACCCTACACCCTATACCCTATACCCTGCACCCTACACCCTATACCTTATACCCTATACCCTATACCTTATACCCTATACCCTGCACCCTATACCCTGCACCCTATACCCTATACCCTGCACCCTGCACCCTGCACCCTATACCCTATACCCTGCACCCTACACCCTATACCTTATACCCTATACCCTATACCTTATACCCTATACCCTGCACCCTAAACCCTATACCCTGCACCCTATACCCTATACCCTACACCCTATACCCTATACCCTGCACCCTATACCCTATACCCTATACCCTGCACCCTATACCCTGCACCCTATACCCTATACCCTGCACCGTATACCCTATACCTTATACCCTATACCGTATACCCTATACCCTGCACCCTATACCCTATACCCTGCACCCTATACCCTATACCTTATACCCTATACCCTGCACCCTATACCCTGCACTTATGTAAAAGATATTGTACTATTTAATGATTTTCTTTTTTCTTGTCCTTTTAATACAAGCATATTAAAATAAACAAATAAACTCTCTGTAAAATAGACGTCCTTACCCGTCGGCGTCTTCGATCTAACATTGTGCAATCACACAATAGTATACAAAATGTATCTCTTTATCAAACAAGTTAAGCAACATCGAGCGTGGTTAGTACTTGGATGGGTGACCGCTATATGTTGCTACATAATGCATACAAGTATACATTTTTTTTTTTTACCTTTTTCTTCTCTTACATTTTTCATTATTTAAGGAATGCTTTTGCATTTCAGTACTATTTTTTAACCTTTCTTTTAAAAACAAGTATAGAATAGCTGTTCATTTTTAGCCCCTCAGGGGTTGGGGAAATGCAGTAAGGTTAGGGTTAGGGTTTAGGGTTTAGGGTTTAGGGTTTAGGGTTAGGGTTAGGGGTTAGGGTTTAGGGGTTAGGGTTAGAGGTTAGGGTTAGGGGTTAGGGTTAGGGTTAGGGTTAGGGTTAGGGTTATAGGAAGACCAAGCGCTTTGATTTTTTAGTTTGATTTTTTTCTAAAAATAGAATAGAAATTCCGAATCTAAAATTAGAAGATATGAATAGGAGCAATTGCATTATAGGATAATCACATGGATTTCGAAGTCATTGCATGGCGTTTGCAATATATAGATTGCTGTTTCAATTCGTGCTAATACAGGTTGTTTTGGATGAAAAAGATATTTTAGATATGTGACAAACAACACACAGTGGCAGTAATTTGTAGACATTTAAAATGTACATGTACTGGTATCGATAAATATTTATCCCAATTTAACGTGCTTTGGACATGCATAGTACGGATCGACAGTATCACTATGTTGAGCACTGTACATAATAATTGAATATGTTTTCATAAATCATGGCCCGAGTAGTACATATAGAATAGGTAATTGCACAAACATTTTAGAGATTATCCTCTATTTGACTGGCTTTGTCCAAATATCTAAAGATTTCTTAGTATAATAAGATAGATTCACAGTATGAAAATGAACAAGGAATAAGGTACAGGGTGTAAGGTATAGGGTACAGGGTGTAAGGTATAGGGTACAGGGTGTAGGGTACAGGGTATAAGGTACAGGGTGTAAGGTACAGGATATAAGGTACAGGGTGTAAGGTACAGGGTGTAAGGTACAGGGTATAGGGTATAAGGCACCCTGTACCCTGCACCCTATACCCTATACCCTACACCCTGCACCCTATACCCTATACCCTACACCCTGCACCCTATACCCTATACCCTACACCCTATACCCTGCACCCTATACCCTGCACCCTATACCCTATACCCTGCACCCTATACCCTATACCCTGCACCCTACACCCTATACCCTATACCCTGCACCCTACACCCTATACCTTATACCCTATACCCTATACCTTATACCCTATACCCTGCACCCTATACCCTGCACCCTATACCCTATACCCTGCACCCTGCACCCTGCACCCTATACCCTATACCCTGCACCCTACACCCTATACCTTATACCCTATACCCTATACCTTATACCCTGCACCCTAAACCCTATACCCTGCACCCTATACCCTATACCCTACACCCTATACCCTATACCCTGCACCCTATACCCTATACCCTATACCCTGCACCCTATACCCTGCACCCTATACCCTATACCCTGCACCGTATACCCTATACCTTATACCCTATACCGTATACCCTATACCCTGCACCCTATACCCTATACCCTGCACCCTATACCCTATACCTTATACCCTATACCCTGCACCCTATACCCTGCACTTATGTAAAAGATATTGTACTATTTAATGATTTTCTTTTTTCTTGTCCTTTTAATACAAGCATATTAAAATAAACAAATAAACTCTCTGTAAAATAGACGTCCTTACCCGTCGGCGTCTTCGATCTAACATTGTGCAATCACACAATAGTATACAAAATGTATCTCTTTATCAAACAAGTTAAGCAACATCGAGCGTGGTTAGTACTTGGATGGGTGACCGCTATATGTTGCTACATAATGCATACAAGTATACATTTTTTTTTTTTACCTTTTTCTTCTCTTACATTTTTCATTATTTAAGGAATGCTTTTGCATTTCAGTACTATTTTTTAACCTTTCTTTTAAAAACAAGTATAGAATAGCTGTTCATTTTTAGCCCCTCAGGGGTTGGGGAAATGCAGTAAGGTTAGGGTTAGGGTTAAGGGTTTAGGGTTTAGGGTTAGGGTTAGGGGTTAGGGTTTAGGGGTTAGGGTTAGAGGTTAGGGTTAGGGGTTAGGGTTAGGGTTAGGGTTAGGGTTAGGGTTATAGGAAGACCAAGCGCTTTGATTTTTTAGTTTGATTTTTTTCTAAAAATAGAATAGAAATTCCGAATCTAAAATTAGAAGATATGAATAGGAGCAATTGCATTATAGGATAATCACATGGATTTCGAAGTCATTGCATGGCGTTTGCAATATATAGATTGCTGTTTCAATTCGTGCTAATACAGGTTGTTTTGGATGAAAAAGATATTTTAGATATGTGACAAACAACACACAGTGGCAGTAATTTGTAGACATTTAAAATGTACATGTACTGGTATCGATAAATATTTATCCCAATTTAACGTGCTTTGGACATGCATAGTACGGATCGATAGTATCACTATGTTGAGCACTGTACATAATAATTGAATATGTTTTCATAAATCATGGCCCGAGTAGTACATATAGAATAGGTAATTGCACAAACATTTTAGAGATTATCCTCTATTTGACTGGCTTTGTCCAAATATCTAAAGATTTCTTAGTATAATAAGATAGATTCACAGTATGAAAATGAACAAGGAATAAGGTACAGGGTGTAAGGTATAGGGTACAGGGTGTAAGGTATAGGGTACAGGGTGTAGGGTACAGGGTATAAGGTACAGGGTGTAAGGTACAGGATATAAGGTACAGGGTGTAAGGTACAGGGTGTAAGGTACAGGGTATAGGGTATAAGGCACCCTGTACCCTGCACCCTATACCCTATACCCTACACCCTGCACCCTATACCCTATACCCTACACCCTGCACCCTATACCCTATACCCTACACCCTATACCCTGCACCCTATACCCTGCACCCTATACCCTATACCCTGCACCCTATACCCTATACCCTGCACCCTACACCCTATACCCTATACCCTGCACCCTACACCCTATACCTTATACCCTATACCCTATACCTTATACCCTATACCCTGCACCCTATACCCTGCACCCTATACCCTATACCCTGCACCCTGCACCCTGCACCCTATACCTTATACCCTATACCCTATACCTTATACCCTATACCCTGCACCCTAAACCCTATACCCTGCACCCTATACCCTATACCCTACACCCTATACCCTATACCCTGCACCCTATACCCTATACCCTATACCCTGCACCCTATACCCTGCACCCTATACCCTATACCCTGCACCGTATACCCTATACCTTATACCCTATACCGTATACCCTATACCCTGCACCCTATACCCTATACCCTGCACCCTATACCCTATACCTTATACCCTATACCCTGCACCCTATACCCTGCACTTATGTAAAAGATATTGTACTATTTAATGATTTTCTTTTTTCTTGTCCTTTTAATACAAGCATATTAAAATAAACAAATAAACTCTCTGTAAAATAGACGTCCTTACCCGTCGGCGTCTTCGATCTAACATTGTGCAATCACACAATAGTATACAAAATGTATCTCTTTATCAAACAAGTTAAGCAACATCGAGCGTGGTTAGTACTTGGATGGGTGACCGCTATATGTTGCTACATAATGCATACAAGTATACATTTTTTTTTTTTACCTTTTTCTTCTCTTACATTTTTCATTATTTAAGGAATGCTTTTGCATTTCAGTACTATTTTTTAACCTTTCTTTTAAAAACAAGTATAGAATAGCTGTTCATTTTTAGCCCCTCAGGGGTTGGGGAAATGCAGTAAGGTTAGGGTTAGGGTTAAGGGTTTAGGGTTTAGGGTTAGGGTTAGGGGTTAGGGTTTAGGGGTTAGGGTTAGAGGTTAGGGTTAGGGGTTAGGGTTAGGGTTAGGGTTAGGGTTAGGGTTATAGGAAGACCAAGCGCTTTGATTTTTTAGTTTGATTTTTTTCTAAAAATAGAATAGAAATTCCGAATCTAAAATTAGAAGATATGAATAGGAGCAATTGCATTATAGGATAATCACATGGATTTCGAAGTCAGGGTTAGGGTTAGGGTTAGGGTTATAGGATTAGGGTTAGGGTTAGGGTTAGGGTTAGGGTTAGGGTTTAGGGTTAGGGTTATAGGAAGACCAAGCGCTTTGATTTTTTAGTTTGATTTTTTTCTAAAAATAGAATAGAAATTCCGAATCTAAAATTAGAAGATATGAATAGGAGCAATTGCATTATAGGATAATCACATGGATTTCGAAGTCATTGCATGGCGTTTGCAATATATAGATTGCTGTTTCAATTCGTGCTAATACAGGTTGTTTTGGATGAAAAAGATATTTTAGATATGTGACAAACAACACACAGTGGCAGTAATTTGTAGACATTTAAAATGTACATGTACTGGTATCGATAAATATTTATCCCAATTTAACGTGCTTTGGACATGCATAGTACGGATCGATAGTATCACTATGTTGAGCACTGTACATAATAATTGAATATGTTTTCATAAATCATGGCCCGAGTAGTACATATAGAATAGGTAATTGCACAAACATTTTAGAGATTATCCTCTATTTGACTGGCTTTGTCCAAATATCTAAAGATTTCTTAGTATAATAAGATAGATTCACAGTATGAAAATGAACAAGGAATAAGGTACAGGGTGTAAGGTATAGGGTACAGGGTGTAAGGTATAGGGTACAGGGTGTAGGGTACAGGGTATAAGGTACAGGGTGTAAGGTACAGGATATAAGGTACAGGGTGTAAGGTACAGGGTGTAAGGTACAGGGTATAGGGTATAAGGCACCCTGTACCCTGCACCCTATACCCTATACCCTACACCCTGCACCCTATACCCTATACCCTACACCCTGCACCCTATACCCTATACCCTACACCCTATACCCTGCACCCTATACCCTGCACCCTATACCCTATACCCTGCACCCTATACCCTATACCCTGCACCCTACACCCTATACCCTATACCCTGCACCCTACACCCTATACCTTATACCCTATACCCTATACCTTATACCCTATACCCTGCACCCTATACCCTGCACCCTATACCCTATACCCTGCACCCTGCACCCTGCACCCTATACCCTATACCCTGCACCCTACACCCTATACCTTATACCCTATACCCTATACCTTATACCCTATACCCTGCACCCTAAACCCTATACCCTGCACCCTATACCCTATACCCTACACCCTATACCCTATACCCTGCACCCTATACCCTATACCCTATACCCTGCACCCTATACCCTGCACCCTATACCCTATACCCTGCACCGTATACCCTATACCTTATACCCTATACCGTATACCCTATACCCTGCACCCTATACCCTATACCCTGCACCCTATACCCTATACCTTATACCCTATACCCTGCACCCTATACCCTGCACTTATGTAAAAGATATTGTACTATTTAATGATTTTCTTTTTTCTTGTCCTTTTAATACAAGCATATTAAAATAAACAAATAAACTCTCTGTAAAATAGACGTCCTTACCCGTCGGCGTCTTCGATCTAACATTGTGCAATCACACAATAGTATACAAAATGTATCTCTTTATCAAACAAGTTAAGCAACATCGAGCGTGGTTAGTACTTGGATGGGTGACCGCTATATGTTGCTACATAATGCATACAAGTATACATTTTTTTTTTTTACCTTTTTCTTCTCTTACATTTTTCATTATTTAAGGAATGCTTTTGCATTTCAGTACTATTTTTTAACCTTTCTTTTAAAAACAAGTATAGAATAGCTGTTCATTTTTAGCCCCTCAGGGGTTGGGGAAATGCAGTAAGGTTAGGGTTAGGGTTTAGGGTTTAGGGTTTAGGGTTTAGGGTTAGGGTTAGGGGTTAGGGTTTAGGGGTTAGGGTTAGAGGTTAGGGTTAGGGGTTAGGGTTAGGGTTAGGGTTAGGGTTAGGGTTATAGGAAGACCAAGCGCTTTGATTTTTTAGTTTGATTTTTTTCTAAAAATAGAATAGAAATTCCGAATCTAAAATTAGAAGATATGAATAGGAGCAATTGCATTATAGGATAATCACATGGATTTCGAAGTCATTGCATGGCGTTTGCAATATATAGATTGCTGTTTCAATTCGTGCTAATACAGGTTGTTTTGGATGAAAAAGATATTTTAGATATGTGACAAACAACACACAGTGGCAGTAATTTGTAGACATTTAAAATGTACATGTACTGGTATCGATAAATATTTATCCCAATTTAACGTGCTTTGGACATGCATAGTACGGATCGACAGTATCACTATGTTGAGCACTGTACATAATAATTGAATATGTTTTCATAAATCATGGCCCGAGTAGTACATATAGAATAGGTAATTGCACAAACATTTTAGAGATTATCCTCTATTTGACTGGCTTTGTCCAAATATCTAAAGATTTCTTAGTATAATAAGATAGATTCACAGTATGAAAATGAACAAGGAATAAGGTACAGGGTGTAAGGTATAGGGTACAGGGTGTAAGGTATAGGGTACAGGGTGTAGGGTACAGGGTATAAGGTACAGGGTGTAAGGTACAGGATATAAGGTACAGGGTGTAAGGTACAGGGTGTAAGGTACAGGGTATAGGGTATAAGGCACCCTGTACCCTGCACCCTATACCCTATACCCTACACCCTGCACCCTATACCCTATACCCTACACCCTGCACCCTATACCCTATACCCTACACCCTATACCCTGCACCCTATACCCTGCACCCTATACCCTATACCCTGCACCCTATACCCTATACCCTGCACCCTACACCCTATACCCTATACCCTGCACCCTACACCCTATACCTTATACCCTATACCCTATACCTTATACCCTATACCCTGCACCCTATACCCTGCACCCTATACCCTATACCCTGCACCCTGCACCCTGCACCCTATACCCTATACCCTGCACCCTACACCCTATACCTTATACCCTATACCCTATACCTTATACCCTGCACCCTAAACCCTATACCCTGCACCCTATACCCTATACCCTACACCCTATACCCTATACCCTGCACCCTATACCCTATACCCTATACCCTGCACCCTATACCCTGCACCCTATACCCTATACCCTGCACCGTATACCCTATACCTTATACCCTATACCGTATACCCTATACCCTGCACCCTATACCCTATACCCTGCACCCTATACCCTATACCTTATACCCTATACCCTGCACCCTATACCCTGCACTTATGTAAAAGATATTGTACTATTTAATGATTTTCTTTTTTCTTGTCCTTTTAATACAAGCATATTAAAATAAACAAATAAACTCTCTGTAAAATAGACGTCCTTACCCGTCGGCGTCTTCGATCTAACATTGTGCAATCACACAATAGTATACAAAATGTATCTCTTTATCAAACAAGTTAAGCAACATCGAGCGTGGTTAGTACTTGGATGGGTGACCGCTATATGTTGCTACATAATGCATACAAGTATACATTTTTTTTTTTTACCTTTTTCTTCTCTTACATTTTTCATTATTTAAGGAATGCTTTTGCATTTCAGTACTATTTTTTAACCTTTCTTTTAAAAACAAGTATAGAATAGCTGTTCATTTTTAGCCCCTCAGGGGTTGGGGAAATGCAGTAAGGTTAGGGTTAGGGTTAAGGGTTTAGGGTTTAGGGTTAGGGTTAGGGGTTAGGGTTTAGGGGTTAGGGTTAGAGGTTAGGGTTAGGGGTTAGGGTTAGGGTTAGGGTTAGGGTTAGGGTTATAGGAAGACCAAGCGCTTTGATTTTTTAGTTTGATTTTTTTCTAAAAATAGAATAGAAATTCCGAATCTAAAATTAGAAGATATGAATAGGAGCAATTGCATTATAGGATAATCACATGGATTTCGAAGTCATTGCATGGCGTTTGCAATATATAGATTGCTGTTTCAATTCGTGCTAATACAGGTTGTTTTGGATGAAAAAGATATTTTAGATATGTGACAAACAACACACAGTGGCAGTAATTTGTAGACATTTAAAATGTACATGTACTGGTATCGATAAATATTTATCCCAATTTAACGTGCTTTGGACATGCATAGTACGGATCGATAGTATCACTATGTTGAGCACTGTACATAATAATTGAATATGTTTTCATAAATCATGGCCCGAGTAGTACATATAGAATAGGTAATTGCACAAACATTTTAGAGATTATCCTCTATTTGACTGGCTTTGTCCAAATATCTAAAGATTTCTTAGTATAATAAGATAGATTCACAGTATGAAAATGAACAAGGAATAAGGTACAGGGTGTAAGGTATAGGGTACAGGGTGTAAGGTATAGGGTACAGGGTGTAGGGTACAGGGTATAAGGTACAGGGTGTAAGGTACAGGATATAAGGTACAGGGTGTAAGGTACAGGGTGTAAGGTACAGGGTATAGGGTATAAGGCACCCTGTACCCTGCACCCTATACCCTATACCCTACACCCTGCACCCTATACCCTATACCCTACACCCTGCACCCTATACCCTATACCCTACACCCTATACCCTGCACCCTATACCCTGCACCCTATACCCTATACCCTGCACCCTATACCCTATACCCTGCACCCTACACCCTATACCCTATACCCTGCACCCTACACCCTATACCTTATACCCTATACCCTATACCTTATACCCTATACCCTGCACCCTATACCCTGCACCCTATACCCTATACCCTGCACCCTGCACCCTGCACCCTATACCTTATACCCTATACCCTATACCTTATACCCTATACCCTGCACCCTAAACCCTATACCCTGCACCCTATACCCTATACCCTACACCCTATACCCTATACCCTGCACCCTATACCCTATACCCTATACCCTGCACCCTATACCCTGCACCCTATACCCTATACCCTGCACCGTATACCCTATACCTTATACCCTATACCGTATACCCTATACCCTGCACCCTATACCCTATACCCTGCACCCTATACCCTATACCTTATACCCTATACCCTGCACCCTATACCCTGCACTTATGTAAAAGATATTGTACTATTTAATGATTTTCTTTTTTCTTGTCCTTTTAATACAAGCATATTAAAATAAACAAATAAACTCTCTGTAAAATAGACGTCCTTACCCGTCGGCGTCTTCGATCTAACATTGTGCAATCACACAATAGTATACAAAATGTATCTCTTTATCAAACAAGTTAAGCAACATCGAGCGTGGTTAGTACTTGGATGGGTGACCGCTATATGTTGCTACATAATGCATACAAGTATACATTTTTTTTTTTTACCTTTTTCTTCTCTTACATTTTTCATTATTTAAGGAATGCTTTTGCATTTCAGTACTATTTTTTAACCTTTCTTTTAAAAACAAGTATAGAATAGCTGTTCATTTTTAGCCCCTCAGGGGTTGGGGAAATGCAGTAAGGTTAGGGTTAGGGTTAAGGGTTTAGGGTTTAGGGTTAGGGTTAGGGGTTAGGGTTTAGGGGTTAGGGTTAGAGGTTAGGGTTAGGGGTTAGGGTTAGGGTTAGGGTTAGGGTTAGGGTTATAGGAAGACCAAGCGCTTTGATTTTTTAGTTTGATTTTTTTCTAAAAATAGAATAGAAATTCCGAATCTAAAATTAGAAGATATGAATAGGAGCAATTGCATTATAGGATAATCACATGGATTTCGAAGTCAGGGTTAGGGTTAGGGTTAGGGTTATAGGATTAGGGTTAGGGTTAGGGTTAGGGTTAGGGTTAGGGTTTAGGGTTAGGGTTATAGGAAGACCAAGCGCTTTGATTTTTTAGTTTGATTTTTTTCTAAAAATAGAATAGAAATTCCGAATCTAAAATTAGAAGATATGAATAGGAGCAATTGCATTATAGGATAATCACATGGATTTCGAAGTCATTGCATGGCGTTTGCAATATATAGATTGCTGTTTCAATTCGTGCTAATACAGGTTGTTTTGGATGAAAAAGATATTTTAGATATGTGACAAACAACACACAGTGGCAGTAATTTGTAGACATTTAAAATGTACATGTACTGGTATCGATAAATATTTATCCCAATTTAACGTGCTTTGGACATGCATAGTACGGATCGATAGTATCACTATGTTGAGCACTGTACATAATAATTGAATATGTTTTCATAAATCATGGCCCGAGTAGTACATATAGAATAGGTAATTGCACAAACATTTTAGAGATTATCCTCTATTTGACTGGCTTTGTCCAAATATCTAAAGATTTCTTAGTATAATAAGATAGATTCACAGTATGAAAATGAACAAGGAATAAGGTACAGGGTGTAAGGTATAGGGTACAGGGTGTAAGGTATAGGGTACAGGGTGTAGGGTACAGGGTATAAGGTACAGGGTGTAAGGTACAGGATATAAGGTACAGGGTGTAAGGTACAGGGTGTAAGGTACAGGGTATAGGGTATAAGGCACCCTGTACCCTGCACCCTATACCCTATACCCTACACCCTGCACCCTATACCCTATACCCTACACCCTGCACCCTATACCCTATACCCTACACCCTATACCCTGCACCCTATACCCTGCACCCTATACCCTATACCCTGCACCCTATACCCTGCACCCTATACCCTATACCCTGCACCCTATACCCTATACCCTGCACCCTACACCCTATACCCTATACCCTGCACCCTACACCCTATACCTTATACCCTATACCCTATACCTTATACCCTATACCCTGCACCCTATACCCTGCACCCTATACCCTATACCCTGCACCCTGCACCCTGCACCCTGCACCCTGCACCCTATACCCTATACCCTGCACCCTACACCCTATACCTTATACCCTATACCCTATACCTTATACCCTATACCCTGCACCCTAAACCCTATACCCTGCACCCTATACCCTATACCCTACACCCTATACCCTATACCCTGCACCCTATACCCTATACCCTATACCCTGCACCCTATACCCTGCACCCTATACCCTATACCCTGCACCGTATACCCTATACCTTATACCCTATACCGTATACCCTATACCCTGCACCCTATACCCTATACCCTGCACCCTATACCCTATACCTTATACCCTATACCCTGCACCCTATACCCTGCACTTATGTAAAAGATATTGTACTATTTAATGATTTTCTTTTTTCTTGTCCTTTTAATACAAGCATATTAAAATAAACAAATAAACTCTCTGTAAAATAGACGTCCTTACCCGTCGGCGTCTTCGATCTAACATTGTGCAATCACACAATAGTATACAAAATGTATCTCTTTATCAAACAAGTTAAGCAACATCGAGCGTGGTTAGTACTTGGATGGGTGACCGCTATATGTTGCTACATAATGCATACAAGTATACATTTTTTTTTTTTACCTTTTTCTTCTCTTACATTTTTCATTATTTAAGGAATGCTTTTGCATTTCAGTACTATTTTTTAACCTTTCTTTTAAAAACAAGTATAGAATAGCTGTTCATTTTTAGCCCCTCAGGGGTTGGGGAAATGCAGTAAGGTTAGGGTTAGGGTTTAGGGTTTAGCGTTTAGGGTTTAGGGTTAGGGTTAGGGGTTAGGGTTTAGGGGTTAGGGTTAGAGGTTAGGGTTAGGGGTTAGGGTTAGGGTTAGGGTTAGGGTTAGGGTTATAGGAAGACCAAGCGCTTTGATTTTTTAGTTTGATTTTTTTCTAAAAATAGAATAGAAATTCCGAATCTAAAATTAGAAGATATGAATAGGAGCAATTGCATTATAGGATAATCACATGGATTTCGAAGTCATTGCATGGCGTTTGCAATATATAGATTGCTGTTTCAATTCGTGCTAATACAGGTTGTTTTGGATGAAAAAGATATTTTAGATATGTGACAAACAACACACAGTGGCAGTAATTTGTAGACATTTAAAATGTACATGTACTGGTATCGATAAATATTTATCCCAATTTAACGTGCTTTGGACATGCATAGTACGGATCGAGAGTATCACTATGTTGAGCACTGTACATAATAATTGAATATGTTTTCATAAATCATGGCCCGAGTAGTACATATAGAATAGGTAATTGCACAAACATTTTAGAGATTATCCTCTATTTGACTGGCTTTGTCCAAATATCTAAAGATTTCTTAGTATAATAAGATAGATTCACAGTATGAAAATGAACAAGGAATAAGGTACAGGGTGTAAGGTATAGGGTACAGGGTGTAAGGTATAGGGTACAGGGTGTAGGGTACAGGGTATAAGGTACAGGGTGTAAGGTACAGGATATAAGGTACAGGGTGTAAGGTACAGGGTGTAAGGTACAGGGTATAGGGTATAAGGCACCCTGTACCCTGCACCCTATACCCTATACCCTACACCCTGCACCCTATACCCTATACCCTACACCCTGCACCCTATACCCTATACCCTACACCCTATACCCTGCACCCTATACCCTGCACCCTATACCCTATACCCTGCACCCTATACCCTATACCCTGCACCCTACACCCTATACCCTATACCCTGCACCCTACACCCTATACCTTATACCCTATACCCTATACCTTATACCCTATACCCTGCACCCTATACCCTGCACCCTATACCCTATACCCTGCACCCTGCACCCTGCACCCTATACCCTATACCCTGCACCCTACACCCTATACCTTATACCCTATACCCTATACCTTATACCCTATACCCTGCACCCTAAACCCTATACCCTGCACCCTATACCCTATACCCTACACCCTATACCCTATACCCTGCACCCTATACCCTATACCCTATACCCTGCACCCTATACCCTGCACCCTATACCCTATACCCTGCACCGTATACCCTATACCTTATACCCTATACCGTATACCCTATACCCTGCACCCTATACCCTATACCCTGCACCCTATACCCTATACCTTATACCCTATACCCTGCACCCTATACCCTGCACTTATGTAAAAGATATTGTACTATTTAATGATTTTCTTTTTTCTTGTCCTTTTAATACAAGCATATTAAAATAAACAAATAAACTCTCTGTAAAATAGACGTCCTTACCCGTCGGCGTCTTCGATCTAACATTGTGCAATCACACAATAGTATACAAAATGTATCTCTTTATCAAACAAGTTAAGCAACATCGAGCGTGGTTAGTACTTGGATGGGTGACCGCTATATGTTGCTACATAATGCATACAAGTATACATTTTTTTTTTTTACCTTTTTCTTCTCTTACATTTTTCATTATTTAAGGAATGCTTTTGCATTTCAGTACTATTTTTTAACCTTTCTTTTAAAAACAAGTATAGAATAGCTGTTCATTTTTAGCCCCTCAGGGGTTGGGGAAATGCAGTAAGGTTAGGGTTAGGGTTTAGGGTTTAGGGTTTAGGGTTTAGGGTTAGGGTTAGGGTTAGGGGTTAGGGTTTAGGGGTTAGGGTTAGAGGTTAGGGTTAGGGGTTAGGGTTAGGGTTAGGGTTAGGGTTAGGGTTATAGGAAGACCAAGCGCTTTGATTTTTTAGTTTGATTTTTTTCTAAAAATAGAATAGAAATTCCGAATCTAAAATTAGAAGATATGAATAGGAGCAATTGCATTATAGGATAATCACATGGATTTCGAAGTCATTGCATGGCGTTTGCAATATATAGATTGCTGTTTCAATTCGTGCTAATACAGGTTGTTTTGGATGAAAAAGATATTTTAGATATGTGACAAACAACACACAGTGGCAGTAATTTGTAGACATTTAAAATGTACATGTACTGGTATCGATAAATATTTATCCCAATTTAACGTGCTTTGGACATGCATAGTACGGATCGACAGTATCACTATGTTGAGCACTGTACATAATAATTGAATATGTTTTCATAAATCATGGCCCGAGTAGTACATATAGAATAGGTAATTGCACAAACATTTTAGAGATTATCCTCTATTTGACTGGCTTTGTCCAAATATCTAAAGATTTCTTAGTATAATAAGATAGATTCACAGTATGAAAATGAACAAGGAATAAGGTACAGGGTGTAAGGTATAGGGTACAGGGTGTAAGGTATAGGGTACAGGGTGTAGGGTACAGGGTATAAGGTACAGGGTGTAAGGTACAGGATATAAGGTACAGGGTGTAAGGTACAGGGTGTAAGGTACAGGGTATAGGGTATAAGGCACCCTGTACCCTGCACCCTATACCCTATACCCTACACCCTGCACCCTATACCCTATACCCTACACCCTGCACCCTATACCCTATACCCTACACCCTATACCCTGCACCCTATACCCTGCACCCTATACCCTATACCCTGCACCCTATACCCTATACCCTGCACCCTACACCCTATACCCTATACCCTGCACCCTACACCCTATACCTTATACCCTATACCCTATACCTTATACCCTATACCCTGCACCCTATACCCTGCACCCTATACCCTATACCCTGCACCCTGCACCCTGCACCCTATACCCTATACCCTGCACCCTACACCCTATACCTTATACCCTATACCCTATACCTTATACCCTGCACCCTAAACCCTATACCCTGCACCCTATACCCTATACCCTACACCCTATACCCTATACCCTGCACCCTATACCCTATACCCTATACCCTGCACCCTATACCCTGCACCCTATACCCTATACCCTGCACCGTATACCCTATACCTTATACCCTATACCGTATACCCTATACCCTATACCCTGCACCCTATACCCTATACCCTGCACTCTATACCCTATACCTTATACCCTATACCCTGCACCCTATACCCTGCACTTATGTAAAAGATATTGTACTATTTAATGATTTTCTTTTTTCTTGTCCTTTTAATACAAGCATATTAAAATAAACAAATAAACTCTCTGTAAAATAGACGTCCTTACCCGTCGGCGTCTTCGATCTAACATTGTGCAATCACACAATAGTATACAAAATGTATCTCTTTATCAAACAAGTTAAGCAACATCGAGCGTGGTTAGTACTTGGATGGGTGACCGCTATATGTTGCTACATAATGCATACAAGTATACATTTTTTTTTTTTACCTTTTTCTTCTCTTACATTTTTCATTATTTAAGGAATGCTTTTGCATTTCAGTACTATTTTTTAACCTTTCTTTTAAAAACAAGTATAGAATAGCTGTTCATTTTTAGCCCCTCAGGGGTTGGGGAAATGCAGTAAGGTTAGGGTTAGGGTTAAGGGTTTAGGGTTTAGGGTTAGGGTTAGGGGTTAGGGTTTAGGGGTTAGGGTTAGAGGTTAGGGTTAGGGGTTAGGGTTAGGGTTAGGGTTAGGGTTAGGGTTATAGGAAGACCAAGCGCTTTGATTTTTTAGTTTGATTTTTTTCTAAAAATAGAATAGAAATTCCGAATCTAAAATTAGAAGATATGAATAGGAGCAATTGCATTATAGGATAATCACATGGATTTCGAAGTCATTGCATGGCGTTTGCAATATATAGATTGCTGTTTCAATTCGTGCTAATACAGGTTGTTTTGGATGAAAAAGATATTTTAGATATGTGACAAACAACACACAGTGGCAGTAATTTGTAGACATTTAAAATGTACATGTACTGGTATCGATAAATATTTATCCCAATTTAACGTGCTTTGGACATGCATAGTACGGATCGATAGTATCACTATGTTGAGCACTGTACATAATAATTGAATATGTTTTCATAAATCATGGCCCGAGTAGTACATATAGAATAGGTAATTGCACAAACATTTTAGAGATTATCCTCTATTTGACTGGCTTTGTCCAAATATCTAAAGATTTCTTAGTATAATAAGATAGATTCACAGTATGAAAATGAACAAGGAATAAGGTACAGGGTGTAAGGTATAGGGTACAGGGTGTAAGGTATAGGGTACAGGGTGTAGGGTACAGGGTATAAGGTACAGGGTGTAAGGTACAGGATATAAGGTACAGGGTGTAAGGTACAGGGTGTAAGGTACAGGGTATAGGGTATAAGGCACCCTGTACCCTGCACCCTATACCCTATACCCTACACCCTGCACCCTATACCCTATACCCTACACCCTGCACCCTATACCCTATACCCTACACCCTATACCCTGCACCCTATACCCTGCACCCTATACCCTATACCCTGCACCCTAT